>NC_064283.1:40444301-40473907 GCF_019186545.1 Solanum stenotomum
TATATATATAATTCTTATCTTGTAGGATAAGAATATATAATTCTTAAAAAAAATATACAGATACGTCACCTTGAATTTTGGTGATTAAGCATAAATAATTTTAGAATGACATTTCTAGATGTACATTATTATGAGATCACATATAGAATTGACGAAAAGTTCGATTAAAAAGGATTGTAAAAAGAACTAAATAATATTTCTGACGGAATATATTCAAGTGATAATGAGTCAATTCTTACACTATTTAACAGCACGTCATAAGTGTTAAGTCTGATTCAATTAGACAGAAGGGAACAATTATCGATAACTATTTCAATTACGAGTATTTATATTAACTTGGGCAGCATATAATAATAGATTACAAATTTACTATTTTCTCTTCTTTGTCTATGTAACAATTTTAAATTTTGAGTTAAGAATTCTATTCTTTCATATTCTTTTAGAGTAGAATCTTCCCGAACATTTATGGTCATTTATTTTCTCACTCTATTACCTAGACATTATGAGATCTCATGTAATTTTGTAAGTACATATTTATATTAATATATATTAAATATAGAAGACTTGGACTTTGTCTTGGGTCTTGGGCTTGGATCGAAACTTAAAATAAATATTTTTTATAAAACTTAAATATTTACTCTATAAATAACAATGTTTTACAGAGAAGAATAATATATATAGAGAAAGAAGGGCCATATCATATCATATATATATATATATATATATATATATATATCTGTAATGCGATACAAACTTAACAAAATATGTCCAAATTAAAGTGCCGAAGAGACAAAATAACTGAAGATAGAGATAATGATAGTTTATGTTCACTCAATAATAATATTGTGATCATCAATTTTGAGAAATCGTTTCACAATATCCAGGCATGGTTGCAAAACGGTTTTCTTCCATGCTTCGTAAACAACTTCTTTTCTATCTCCTTTGAAAACGTCAGTAAAAATAATATGCTGCACTAATCACATTTTCTCATTTATTAACCGTGAATCTTTTCAAGTTGGTGAAAAATTAATCAACCATTATTACGCTTGATATTATAAATTGATGGTTGAAGAAGCATCTATTTTTATTCATAATCTTCGTCTATATTTGTTTCTTCTCTTAAATATATATCCATTTTGGGGATACCAATGGACCGTCGGATTCCTTTGGTTTAATCTGCATCTCGAATAAAAATCTTTCGCACCTCATCCACTAGCCCTGCATGCAACATAAATTTAAAGAATAGTTTTATTTAGTGGAACATAGATTTGATAACCAAAAATATTATTAAGAAAATTATATAAGAAACATTTTTTGGTAGTTGCATGATTATATCTTGATTGATACATAAAACAATTACAAAAATTACCTGCATTCAGCATTTGATCAACCCTTATGTTAACTCTACGGTTCAAGATTGATTACTCTACATGAATCCAAATAAAGCAAGTATAATACTTAGAGAAAGAAGGGCCATATCATATCATATATATATATCTGTAATGCGATACAAACTTAACAAAATAGGTCCAAATTAAAGTGCCGAAGAGACAAAATAACTGAAGATAGAGATAATGATAGTTTATGTTCACTCAATAAGAATATTGTGATCATCAATTTTGAGAAATCCTTTCACAATATCCAGGCATGGTTGCAAAACGGTATTCTTCCATGCTTCGTAAACAACTTCTTTTCTATCTCCTTTGAAAATGTCAGTAAAAATAATATGCTGCACCAATCACATTTTCTCATTTATTAACCGTTGAATCTTTTCAAGTTGGTGAAAAATTAATTAACCATTATTACGCTTGATATCATAAATTGACGGTTGAAGAAGCATCTATTTTTATTCATCATCTTCGTCTATATTTGTTTCTTCTCTTAAATATATATCCATTTTGGGGATACCAATGGACCGTCGGATTCCTTTGGTTTAATCTGCATCTCGAATAAAAATCTTTCGCACCTCATCCACTAGCCCTGCATGCAACATAAATTTAAAGAATAGTTTTATTTAGTGGAACATAGATTTGATAACCAAAAATATTATTAAGAAAATTATATAAGAAACATTTTTTGGTAGTTGCATGATTATATCTTGATTGATACATAAAACAATTACAAAAATTACCTGCATTCAGCATTTGATCAACCCTTATGTTAACTCTACGGTTCAAGACTGATTGCTCTACATGAATCCAAATAAAGCAAGTATAATACTTATATTTGAACATGAACACAGGGTCTTCCACAAGTTTTTTAATATACGAATTTGACCGTCAAAAAATAATTGGAACACGTTGAGTCTTAGAAAAAATTTCTATGTAGACAATAGCTTGCAAACAGAAAGCTTCAGGTGTGAAGACGGAATCTGGCTCAATTTCACCTAAGAAAATGTGATCAAATTTACTTTCTCATAATTGGAAGAAATATTTGTTTAGTAGTAAAGTGTATTTACCACTAGAATCTACAACTACTACTATTAAATTATCTATGTAGTCATTTGATATAAATATTGTTGGAAATAAATATATATACCTAACAAATAGTGTCGTACACCTTGTTTCTCAGTGTGTTTGATCTTGTTTGTAACAATTTCAAGTCCCTTATATACTAGCATTTTGTCCAAGTTGATTATATATATATATATATATATATATATATATATAATTAATATCTTTTAGAATAAGAATAGTTCTTGAAAAAATATACATATATGTCACCTTGAATTTTAGTGATTGAGCTTAAAAAAATTTAGGATGACGTTTCTAGAAGTACATTGTTATGAGATCACATACAGAATTCACAAAAAGATCGATTACAAAAGGATCGTAGAAAGAACTCAATAATATTTCTGATGGAATATATTCAAGTGATAATGCGTCAATTCTTACACTATTTAATAACACGTCATAAGTATTACGTGTAATTCCATTAGAGGAAAGCAAACAATTATCGATAACTATTTCAATTACGAGTATTTATATTAACTTGTGCGGCATATAATTATATATAAAGATTTTATTGAATCAAGATTTCATCACCGTGATTAAATTAGGTAGAATATATTTCCTTAAATGATCATTATCGATAGGTTGCAAATTTACTATTTTCTCTTCTTTGTCTATGTAACTATTTTAAATTTTGAGTTACGAATTCAATTCTTTCAAATTCTCTTAGGGTAGAATCTTCCCGAATATTTATGGTCATTTATTTTCTCACTATATTACCTTGTCATTATGAATGATCTTATGTAATTGTGTCAGTACATATTTATATTAATATATATTTAATATAGAAGACTTGAACATGGACTTGGGGCTTAGGCTGGGAACGGAACTTAAAATAAATAATTTTTATAAAGCTTAAATATTTGCTCTATAAATAACAATGTTTTTACATAAAAGAATAATATATAGATAAACAAGGGTCATATCATATATATATCTGTAATGCAATACAAACTGTACAAAATAGGTCCAAATTAAAGTGTCGAAGAATCAAAATAACTCAAGATAGAGATAATGATAGTTTATGTTCACTCAATAATAATAATGTGAGCATCACTTTTGAGAAATATTTTCATAATATCCAGGCATGGTTGTAAAACGGTATTCCTTTATGATTCGTCAACAACTTCTTTTCTATCTCCTTTGATAACGTACCAATACTATTATGCACCAATCATATTTTCTCATTTATTAACCGTTGAATCTTGTCAAGTTGGTGACAAATTAATAAACAAGTATTACGCCTAATATTAGAAATTGACGATTAAAGAAGCATCTTCTTTGATTCATCATATTCGTCTATATTTGTTTCTTCTCTTAAATATATGTCCATTTCGGGGACACCAATGGATTGTAGGATTCCTTTGGTGTAATCTGCATTTGGAATGAAAATCTACCGCACCTCATCCCTTAGCCTGAATGCAACATAAATTTAAAGAAGAGTTTTATTCAGTGGTACATAGATTTGTTGACCAAAAATATTATTAAAGAAATTATATAAGAAATGTTTTTAGCTATATGCATGATTATATCTTGATTGATACATAAAACAATTACAAAAATTACCTACAATGACCATTTGATCAACCCCCATGTCAACTCTATTGTTCTAGACGGATTCCACTACATCAATCCAAATAAAGCAAGTGTCATACTTATATTTGAGCATGAACACAGGGTCTTCCACAAGTTTTTAAATATATGAATTTGACCCTCCAACAATAATTGGAACACATTGACTCTTCAAAAAAATTTCTAGGAGACAATAGCTTGCAAACATAAATCTTCAACTGTGAAGTCAGAATCTGTCTCAATTTCACCTAAGAAAATGTGATCAAATTAACTTTCTCAGAATTGGAATAAAAAAATTTTTAATAGTAAAGTATATTTTCCACTATAATCTACAATTACTACTATTAAATTATCTATGTTGTCATTTGATATAAATATTATTGGAAATAAATATATATACCTAACAAATAGTGTCGTACACTTTGTTTCTCAGTGTGTGTGATCTTGTTTGTAACAATTTCAAGTCCCTTATATACTTGCATTTTACCCGAGTTGATTATTTCTCCTCGAAAATAGGTGGAAAGGTCAACAGAGAGATGAGATTTTCCTGTTGCTCCCATTATGAACACCACTTTCTTCTTGTTGAACTTGTTATTGTTGATGAAAGTATTCATTTTAGCTACAAATAAAATAAAATAAAAATAATAATTAGTTTACAATAGAAAATAATCTCATGAAAACCACTCATGCATACAGTCAGACATTAAAAAATCTTATAAATATGAAGTTAATAAGTAGAAACCTTGCTTGAGATGGAATACACTATTTTAAAAAAAAAAAATCTTGATGGTGGCTATGAAAGAAATTGCATTCAACTTTTATAGTAAAATCTATTTCTAGACTTATTAATTGACTTGCCATATTCAGAATTACTGATATCTTTTAGGATAAGAATGACTTTTGAAAAATGTATAACTTAAATTTTGGAAATTATTATTATAAATATTTCAGGATAAAGTTATTAGATGTACATAGTTAGGATATCACATACAACTGGGCTTTTATAGTAAATATGTGTTTATAAACTTATTAATTGGTATACGAAATTAAAAAAATAATATACAGATACGTCACCTTGAATTTTGGTGATTAAGCTTAAATAATTAGGAGATCACATATAACTAGGCTTTAGGATAAGAATAGTTCGTGAAAAAATATACAGATACGTCACCTTGAGTTTTTGTGATTAAGCTTAAATAATTTTAGGATGACGTTTCTAGATGTACATTGTTATGAGATCAAATACAGAATTAACGAAAAGATCAATTACAAAAGGATTGTAAAGGGAACTCAACAATATTTTTGACGGAATATATATTCAAGGGATAATACGTCAATTCTTACACTATTTAACAACCCGTCATAAGTGTTAAGTCTAATTCCATTAGAGGGAAGGGAAGAATTATCGATAACTATTTCAATTTAGAGTATTTGTATTAACTTGTGCATCATATAATAATAAATAAAGATTATATTGAATCAAGATTACATCACCGTGATTGAATTAGGTAGAATATATTTCCTTAAATGATCATTACCGATATATTGCAAATTAACTATTTTCTCTTCTTTGTCTATTTAACAATTTTAAATTTTGAGTTAAGAATTCCATTATTTCAAATTCTTTTAGAATAGAATCTTTCCGAACATTTATGGTAATTTATTTTCTCACTCTATTACCTAGACATTATGACATCTCATGAAATTTTGTAAGTACCTATTTATATTAATATATATTAAATATAGAAGACTTGGACTTGGTCTTGGGTCTTGGACTTGGATTGAAACTTAAAATAAATATTTTTTCTAAAACTTAAATATTTGCTATATAAATAACAATGTTTTTACAGACAAGAATAATATATACAGAAAGAAGGGTCATATAATATATATCTGTAATACGATACAAACTATACAAAATAGGTCCAAATTAAAGTGCCGAAGAGACAAAATAACTCAAGATAGAAATAATGATAGTTTATGTTCACTCAATAATAATATTGTGATCATCACTTTGAGAAATCGTTTCACAATATCCAGGCCTGGTTGCAAAATGGTATTCCTCCATGCTTCGTCAACAACTTCTTTTCTATCTCCTTTGAAAACGTTAGTAGCAATAATATGATGCACCAACCACATTTTTTTCTTTTATTAACCGTTGAATCTTATCATGTTGGTGACAAATGAATAAACAAGTATTAAACTTGATATTAGCAATTGGCGATTGAATAAGCATATTCTTTGATTCATCATCTTCGTCTATATTTGTTTCTTCTCTTAAATATCTTTCCATTTCGGGGATACCAATGGACCGTCGTTTATTAGGAAAAGCAAAGATTTGAGAAAATCTGGGCCACTGACCCGCCAAGGCAGACAAGGTAACGTTGGGGCGCCGCCGCCAGTGCGGGGTAAGTTGGGCCAGAGAGGGATAAGCGAGGCAGAATACAAATTACGAGAAATTTTAATTTTGCCATCTTCCTAAAATACCTAAATAAGTCGTAAAATACCCTAGAAACCTTAGAAAAGTTTCTCTAAACTTGGGAATGAATGAGAAGTAGATTTCTAGAATGGGGAAGGTGAAATCTTACAAATTCTTTGCTAAATTCACTATCACGAACCCGGGAAACTAGAATCAAAGTAAAAAAAACTCCGTACAACTGCTTGGCACCCAGGTAGGCTAGGTTTTTACAACTGAGTAGTTTTAAATGTGTGCTTACTACATGATATATGTAAATCAATGGTAGGGTTGTGTGTATACCTTCGTGCACCGGGTAAATTACATGAATAATCCTTAGAGTTCAAAGTATGTTGGTTTACGCCTTGTGAGGAGGAATTGATGAGTTGTTAGAAAAACCTAGAATTGCTATCATGGATAGAATTGGGTCAAGAATGAGGACATGAAATGAAGAGTGGAATTAGATTTATGAATGTATGCTACATTCGATAATTAAAGTGATGAAATTGAGGAATTATGAGGAATTGTGATTAAACCCTAATAACAAATCCTAATGATGAACTAGGGCTGAGTATGGTCAATTATTATAAATGTGATGGGGACTGAGGAGTAATTCGTAGGTGATGGTTGTGATTTTATGATTGTGTGATGTATGTTTGTTCTTGCTTCATTATGATACTTGTATGTATATGAATGTTGCAATGTTGACCACAGTTGTTGTAAATGAGATAATGAATGATGATTACCATGAAATCATGACTTAAATGTATGATCTTGAAGATATACTTGTGATTGTGATTGTGGTGTGCGAATGGGATCGGTTTCCACGTTCCGGCATAACTAACTTAGATCATTGCCACGTTCTGATATAACTAACCTGGATCAGATTGCCACGTTTTGGCATAATATGGGATCAGGTTGCCATGTTTCGGCATAAATATGGGATCGGCTGCCACTTTCCGGCACACTAACTTGGAATCGGTTGCCACGTTTCGGCATGCTAACTGTTTGAGTTTGAGTTCCGCGAAAGGACTAATGATGTGATATAAATGTGAGTTATTCGTGTACTTGTTGAAAATATTGTATATGTTTGATATACATTTGTCAGTAAAGTATTGTATTGGTTTGTTTTTGTTGTACTTAGTGGACCTGTGCTATTACAATTTTTAGTTGGTTGTTCGTGGGTTGTAATGGCGAGAGTAGAGATTTGTATGTGAAGGAAATTGCTGGATAGAGTTCACCTTGGGGGAAAGAAGATTGAGTTCGTGTTAAGAAAGCTTGAATCATTGTCTAATGTGACTATGGTTGGTAATGTGACGAGGAGGTAAGGTAGAATGTGTATGATTAGTTTATTTGGTGGTTTGTACTTGGGAAATTTCTTACTTGTTTAGAATGGTTAAGCTATGATCAAGAATCCGGTAAGTGGGTTGATTAAAAAAGGGTTAGTAGTTAGAATGCTAGTGTGATTGGAGGTATTTCAATGAAAGGGGTGAAGGTGGAGAAGCGAGTGGTTTATTCCATGATCTTACTAGTTAGTTTCTTATGTTATGTGGTGGGAGTCGGGTTGACCGATGATGCCTACCAGTACGTGTGTTTTGTACTGATACTACTTTTGCTATGTCTTTTGACATAGTCTGGATACAAGATTGGTGACGTTTCATTAGGTGAGGACGAAGAAAATCTCGAGCAGCTTCTATTTTTCCTTTCGCATGGTGGGAGTTGTGGCTTTTATTTATTTTGTCTAGTTGTACTTTTAGTAGCTCTTGTACTTGTTTAGACTAGATCCATTGGGAGTTGTTTAAATTACCTTACAAGTTTAACTAATAGTGTGTCTAAAGGCATTATTTATAAAATTATAGCGTTGTATTTATTCCTGTTTTCTTAAAATTCCACATATTTTACTATTGGGATATGAGGGTTCTCCTACTTAAGTGTTAGAGTGGGTGCCCACACGGCCTGGTGGGTTGGGTTGTGCTAAATTGGTATCAGAGCCTCGATTACCGGTCTCCCAGTACAAGAGCAAAATGTTGACTAGACTTTTGCGGATTGGTGTGTTGATGTCCACATTCAATCTACAAGGGGCTAGGAAGCATTCAAGGAAGTTGTTCCACTCATTCTCTCCTTTCGTGCGAAGTGTCGCTTGTGGTATGAGTTGAGTCCAATTGGTATCTCCCGGTTCCACTTTGTATCTCAACGAAGTGAACTAGACGTCGTTGATATGACCGAAAGGACACCAACAAGTTAATTGGAACTGAAAGGTTCCAATTGGTATTTAGCCTTAGGGGCTATAAGGAGCATGGATGACCAGTAATGGTCATTTATGGAACGAACTAACTAATAAATTGAAAATGCATGTGCATTGTACTTTGGAAACTTTCGGTTGCCTGAAATAACTGGGATTGTGTGGTTCTTGTTGTTTGGCTTAACTGTAATTGTGTACTGCTTGTTGAGTGATTAACTGTGCATGTGGAAGTATTCTTTGGTTGTCTGATTTTTACTGAGGAGGTGAAGACATTTTTTGTTGGTCTGTATGGTATGATTAAGGACACAATGTGGCGTGTCTGGATTTTGTTATGAGTACATTTCTGATAGAATCGTTAAAAGTATGCAAGTGTAATTCCCTAAATATCATTTAATCTGTTGATATAAATTATGACTAATAATCATGTTAATGTCTGGGTGTATCCTGGAGTTGTATGGGCTGTGGTGTTGAGTAGTTTATAACGATACGGCTTGAGTATCGTCTACCCTAGCTTGGGAAGTTTAGAAGTTTGATTAAACGGTAAAAAGGGGAACCGGGAAAATCATAGCAAAATGAGAGAAGAACCCAAAATTTATTGGCCTGGGTTCTGGTCCCATCGGAACCGCTGGGGAGAGACTATTCCCGCCTTAGCGATGCCGCCAGAGCGGAATTATCCCCAACAAAGCGGGATAGGGCGAGGCAGAATCTCAGTCTTGCCTCCCCTGTTTCCCTTAGTTACAGATTTTTCCACCACGAATGGAATCCGAACAAATCCCTACTAGCCTAACAAGAGTTATAGATTAGAAAAACCATAAGGATTAAATAAAAGCCTGCATCAGACAGCAAAACAAGAATCCATGTGCTACCAAAACTTAGAAAGTCGGAAGACAAAAACAAGTTGTCTTAAATTACAAGCCAAGAGGCGCAAAGGGAAAGCTAATAAAGGACTCTCAGACTGGGTAGTGTCGATGTCTGAGTTGAGGTTCTCCGAGGGTGTCACGCCATTCCAAGCCTCATTCAGCATAGAGAAATCCCTAAAGTCCGGCGGCTCGAGTCGGGGAAGTTCCTTTTCGGGGGGCACGCAAGTAAAAAAAGCCTTGACAGTCTTCCACATCCGAAGCATCAGATGATCCCTGACCACACCCATTCTACTCTCCTTGCGCAACTAGCGGTGGAGCATATAAACCTCCAGGACAATGCTGGGGGGAACCGGAGTGAATTCAGTATAGGCACTCCCCATCCTCTCCCGGACAGCCTTTAAGTCTTCCTCAACCCATGCACCTAAGAGTGGGTCCTCGCCGTCCGAATCCACTGCCGCTTTACTACTACTAGACTTGCTTGTCCTCCTCCTCTTGCCCCTAGAAGTGGAACCTGACCTGACCAATAGAGGGTGAAGGGGGGGGGATAAATGGGAAGTACCTCATCAGTATCGAATAGTGGCACTCCCGTCCACTTGCACAGGGCACTGATGAGACTAGGGAGAAAGAAAGCCTTCTTGTTACCCCGATAGAACGTCTTCCACTCCGAAATGATTTGTACACTCACATTTAGCCGGATACCCTATATGGCGCACGCCACCACCAATGCTCGATAATAGGTCACGTCAGTACTGTTGCCCGACGGGCGAATCCTCTTAGTCACCAAGTGTAACCACCTCTTAACATATGGTGACCAATCTATCCTAGTAATACCCTCTGCAGTAGCCTAGTAAGTCTATTTCCATTAGAGGGAAGGGAAGAATTATCGATAACTATTTCAATTACGAGTATTTATATTAACTTGTACAACATATAATAATAGATAAAGATTTTATTGAATCAAAATTTCTTCACCGTGATTGAATTAGGTAGAATATATTTCCTTAATGATCATTACCGATAGATTGCAAATTTACTATTTTCTCTTCTTTGTTTATGTAACAATTTTAAATTTTGAGTTATGAATTCAATTGTTTCGAATTCTTTTAGGGTAAAATCTTCCCGAACATTCATGGTCATTTATTTTCTCACTCTTTTACCTTGACATTATGAATGATCTCAAGATAGAGATAATGATAGTTTATGTTCACTCAATAATAATATGGTGATCATCACTTTTGAGAAATCTTTTCACAATATCCAGTCAAAGTTGTAAAATGGTATTCCTCCATGCTTCGTAAACAACTTTTTTTCTATCTCCTTTGAAAATATCTCCTTTGAAAATGTCAGTAGAAATAATATGATGCATCAACCACATTTTCTCATTTATTAACCGTTGAATCTTGTCAGGTTGTTGACAAATTAATAAACGAGTATTACGCTAGATATTAGCAATTGATGATAGAAGAGGCATCTTCTTGGATTCATCATTTTCGTCTATATTTGTTTCTTCTCTAAAATATCTGTCCATTTCGGGGACACTAAAGGAACATCATATTCCTTTGGTGTAATCTGAATCTAGAATGAAAATAAGTTGCACCTCATTCAGTAGCCCTGCATGCAACATAAATTTATAGAAGTGTTTTATTTAGTGCAACATAGATTTGATAAGTAAAATTATTATTAATAAAATTACATAAGAGAGGATTTTAGCTAGATGCATGATTATATCTTGATTGATCCACAAAACAATTACAAAAATTACCTACATTGACTATTTAATCAACCTTCATGTCAACTCTACGGTTCAAGACTAATTGCTCTACATCAATCCAAATAAAGCAAGTATTTTACTTATATTTGAACATGAACACAGAGTCTTCCACATGTTTTTCAATAAACGAATTTGACCCTCCAACAATAATTGGAACACGTTGACTCTTCAAAAAAAATTCTATGTAGATAATAGCTTGCAAACAAAATTCTTCAACTGTGAAGTCGTATCTGGCTCAATTTCACCTAATAAAATGTTATCAAATTAACTTTCTCAGAATTGGAATAAATGATTTTTTAATAGTAAAGTATATTTTCCACTAGAATCTGCAATTACTACACTTATATTATCTAGGTAGTCATTTGATATAAATATTATTGGAAATAAATATATATACCTAACAAATAGTGTCGGACACCTTGTTTATCGATGTGTGTGATCTTTTTTGTAACAATTTCAAGTCCCTTATATACTTGCATTTTGTCCAAGTTGATTAGTTCTCCTCGAAAATGGGTGGCAAGGTCAATAGAGATACAGGATTTTCCCGTTACTTTTGCTCCCACTATGAACACCACCTTCGTCTTGTTGAACTTGTTATTGTCGATGAAAGTATTCATTTTAGCTATGCATAAAATAAAATAAAAATAATAATTAGTTTACAATAGTAAATAATCTCATTAAAACCCCTCATGCATACAATCAGATATTAAAAAATCTTGAAGATATAAGGTTAATAAGTAGAAACCTTTCTCGAGATGGATTGTACTATGTAAAAAAATATATATTTTTCTTGATGGTGGCTATGAAAGAAATTGCATTAAGTTTTTATAGTAAAATATGTTTGTGGACTTATTAATTGACATACCATACTCAGAATTACTGATATCTTTTAGGATAAGAATGACTTTTGAAAAATTTATAACTTGAATTTTGGTAATTACTATTAAATATATTTTAGGATAAAGTTATTAGTTGTACATAATTAGGAGATCACATGCAACTGGCTTTTATAGTAAAAATGTGATTATAAACTTATTAATTGGTATACCAAATTAAAAACATAATATATATATATATATAAAGTTCATATCTTTTAGGATAAGAATAGTTCTCGAAAAAAATATACAGATACGTCACCTTGAATTTTGGTGATTAAGCTTAAATAATTTCAGGTTGACGTTTCTAGATGCACATTGTTATGAGATCACATACAGAATTGAGAAAGGACTGATTAATAAAGGATTGTAAAAACAACTCAATAATATTTTTGATGGAATATATTCAAGTGATCATGCGTCAATTCTTACACTATCTAACAACACGTCATAAGTTTTAAGTCTTATTCCATTAGGGGGAAGGGAACAATTATCGATAGCTATTTCAATTACGAGTATTTATATTAACTTGTGCAGCATATAATAATAGATACAGATTTTATTGAATCAAGATTTCATCACCGTGATTGAATTAGGTAGAATATATTTCCTTAAATGATCATTACCAATAGATTGCAAATTTACTATTTTCTCTTCTTTGTTAATGTAACAATTTTAAATTTTGAGTTAAGAATTCTGTCACGCCCTGAGCCTACATCCCGGACGTGGTTGGCACTCGAGAACCATTGTTGGCCCCAAGTGAACCCTTGGCCTAACTTACTTAACTCAGCGGAAGACTTAACTTAAAAACATAATCTCAAAACATTACTTTAAGGAGATATAAAACTTAGCCAAACGGTGACTGAAGTCTTTAAACAACATCTGAATGAAAGTAAAGACAACTGAACTAATAACTGCCTATGAAGCCTCAAAAACAAAAAGGGATATCGGGACAGGACCCCTGTCACGACCCGAGAGCACCTCCAAGTCACGACACGGTGTATTTGACCTCGAAGAGGTCTTATACAAGCCCTTAGCATTCATTCATCACATAGGTAATAAAGATATGGCGGAATTAAAACCTTTTAAAACAAACTCATAAGACTTGAAAGTCGACATCATTTTAAAGAAGTCTTAATACACAAGCGGAATACTAGTCTCACATGGCCAACTTAGACCTAAAACTCCAAGGAAAATACTAGGAGCACGACCCTTTACATTTGAAAGAAACTAGAATATAGAATCCTTGTCCTCGACATATGAGGACATACCAAAGTCTTGAGAGAAACTCTATTCCCAAGCCTCACTATGGAAAGCAACACACTTGCCAACTCCTACACTTGTAGTAAAACATGGAAAGGAATGGAGTTAGAACAATTAAGTACTAAGTATGATGGCTATACAAAAACATGCAAAAATGGACATTTATGTGAGGTATATCATTTTCATGCTATTTTTGATAAAAACTTCATAATACAAGATAAGAGACATATTACAAGTCACCATCCAGATACAAGATAATACTTACATAATATACATGCTCAACTAATATCAAACTACAAGACAACCATATTTATCAAGTGAACCATTTCATCATGTAAGAGCCTCCATCTAAGGTTATCCTAAGACCCACCTAAGTAAGACATGAAGGGGCCGCCCATACAACCTCTTGACACACACCTAAGTATTCCTCAAGACTACTAGAGATAAGGACCTTTCCCTTTCAACATAAACCAATAAGTCAACATTCGTTATTAGAGACATTTAAGGAGACATTCATGCATATAGAGGACTTCACATAATAGTCATTAAAGACCTAGGGAACTCACTTTAGTACCTTCAAGGCCTACTCGTGCCATCTATAGATAGCATCCCATACTACTACCTACACGTTATAGAACCTATCAAGTAACTAGAGTGCACATCCCACATGATGGGAGTAGGCATTAAACGACATAGACCACACTAGCTAGGCATGGAATCCGGTGTCATAAGATCCCACACCGTGGAAGGTGTTCTACTTGCCAAGGGTAGAACTAGTAAACAACCCATGTAGGCACACGGTTTAGGGGATATCCAAAGACGTTCATTCTACTCTAACCTCATACTCGGAGAGAGCCAGCATCTTAACCATATCAACTCGGTGCTTAGCCTTATTTCCCATAGAAAAATTTCATTCACATGTGAGTACTAGAGAGGGCGCCGTCATTCGGCCTACCAACCCATAACACTCTACCAAGAAGGGCACCACAAGGATCTACCGATCAAGGTTCAGAAAGGGTAGCTCATTGACTTTACCGTTTTTGTCCACCAACTCTAAGTCTATCATTCCAGACAAGAAGGAGGTCATCACCCTTAGGTTTACCCCTTCAAGGCTTTACATTCACATAGGGTCCTAGACTCAGCATGAAGGGGCACCATGCTTAGGTCTATCTGTTTCAAGTCATAGCCTAGATTACCTCATTAGTCATTTATAGAAGGTCACCAACTTTTGGTATACCGATCCTAGACGCTCATTCATTCATTCATTACTCAAGAAATGGATGTCTATGCCTACCAAGTCAAGGGATTACATTCAAGAAGCTTTCTTGTAGCAAGGAGAAACAACTAGCTTTAACACATAAAGATACAACACCACCATATAGAGACTCTTCATAGTCTATCGTCATCACATATGAACATTAAGAGCGAAAGTACTTTCAATCACAATACAACAACACTTTATACTAAATCACCTTGAGATCACATGAACACCTTCACATTGTACATTCATATATACCATAACATAATAATCCTTCAATTTACCATATTATTCGTTTAAGGCCATAATAACAATACATACAATAAGTAAACAACTCCATCATAAGTCGATCAAACCATACAAAAGCAAATCCAAATACATCATGAATTAGGTCAACTTACCCTTCTCCAAAGCCATAACCACCATTTATCAATCCTCCAACAATTCATCATATAATAATATAGGTAACAATATAAATCAATAATAAAAGTCAATCTAAGAACAATTTCATCAATATACAATCATAATTATCAAATCCACTTTACAAGACAAATTTGGGGGATCATGGGTCCATGGATTTTTTCACCTTAAAACATCAATCAAAACATAATATAATCATAATAAATCGTTTGAAACCATTTAAGGCAAGAAACCATGAGTTTGAGTAATAATTGGGGTTTTTCATAACTTTTGAAAACCTTAAATTCAATTTTTGAGATTTGGCTCTAGGGAGAAAACTAGCCCTAGATTAAGAGCCACTATACCATAGTTGATGAATTCCCAAAGAAATTTGATGAAGAAAGATTTGAATCCAAACCCTAGTTCCCACTTCTTCTTCTTCCTTGAGTTGAGAGAGAAATATTGAGAGAGAAGAACTTTGGAGGTTTTGATTTGGGTATTTGAGAATACTGACTTAAAAGGAAGGTTTTAAGATTTAAAATTATTTATATTAATGATATAAACCATTTAAAATCAACCCCACATGATAAAAACTTAAAACGAAATTACATAAAAACCCTTCACTTGGGCATCCCCGTCAAGGACCACGCTTACTTAGACGGGTCGTGAAGGGCACCACGACTCGTGGTGGTGCCCATGGTCCCCTAAATAGTGTGCATCCCTCACTTTCCAAGCCCTCCAAGGCCAAGGCAAGTTCACGGAAGCCTCCGCGATCAGTTGTCAACACCACGAGTCGTGGTGATGCTCCTAAACTTGGAGGCAGTGGCTTGGCTAAGTGGCCTTGCAAGCCTTGCCACCAAGTGACCTTCACGGCCACTTTCACGAGCCGTGGTCATGACCACCAGCCGTGAAGTGGTCCGTGGTCATGGGGCAGTAGCTTCGCCAAGGTTGGGCAAGCCTTGCTCTCCTTGGCTTGCAACAAGCCTTCACCCTTACCCATCATACGAAAACACATTTTTAACATGAGTCTAACACGTGCCTTAACGTTGACTAACTAAATTCTTTCAACCAAGGCTAGGAACTCAAATCACCAGTTAGAACACATAAACTTACAAGACTAGTTCCCGAACGTCATGGTCATCCCTTGACGTTCAACCTCAAAACTCTGCCAACTAGAATTTAAAGGTCAAAACTCAACATTTAAAGAAGTTACTAACTTCTAAAACACATGAGAAGTTTGAGTTCCTCCTATTTCACTTTTAAGGTTGTTACATTATCCCCTACTTGGGAACATTCATCCTCGAATAACACTTAAAACACATAAAGGGGTAACAACTCAAGACTAGCAGCCCACGATCATGCATACAACATTATAAATCATATTCAAAGCTAGGAGGAACATCAACTCCACATGAAAAGGCATCAAAGCACAACAAGAAGGTAGGAATTATATCTACAAACTCATTATGCACATAAACATCCCCACTCTCATTTCGTTGGAGGAACTTCCTTCCCCAACGATCATCATTAAGCACATTATGCAAATTTCTCATAAAGTATAATTATGCAACAAATTCGAGAACACGTTTTTAAATGTGCTCACAAGTCAACTCATACAACATTTAGGCAATTTATCCTAGAGGCATAACAACATGAGGGACAAAATCATTAAAGATAATTTTCTCATGTAATCATAAACTCATGAAAACATACATAACATAAGGAAACAGGAAACTCATTTTTCACAAAAGACTCCAAAACATGCACCATGCTACTAGAAACTCTAAGTCTCAAGCTTGAATAGAATATAAGGAAAGAGAAAAGGACATCAACACTCTCACAATCTTACTATTCAACAAACTATCCCCCACATAGAAGAAACCCAACTAGACTATCTTGAACAACATATAAGGACCTCGTCACAAAAGCAAAGAACTATAACTTACCGGCACCTCCATCCGGATTAGCTCCTTTGTCATTGTTGGCTTGAAGAGCATAGAAACGAGTCTTCTTTTGATCATCAACTTTAGGACCTCTAAAAGAAGCTTGTCTAGTATCCATTCCTCTAGCCGCAAGAGTAGGGCAATCCCTCACCTTGTGATCATTCTTTCCACAACCATAGCACTCATTAGTATCGGCTAGACACTTCCCAAAATTCTTCTTCCAAGAAGTGTGACATGTAGGCTTAACAAATTGAGAACCACCACCTCTCTCTTGATTAACTTTAGGAGCACTTGCGGAATCTTGGTTAGGAGCCCTCTTTTTAAACATAGGTTGACCTTGCTCATCAGATCTACCCCTCTTCAAATATCTACCCAACCTCTTAAGCTTGGACTCCTTAATGGATTGAGCATACACCATGAGTCTAGAAATATCCATGTCATTATGGAGCATGACCGTACGACACTCTTTCTTGACTAAGTTGGTTACACCAGTCACAAACCTACTTATCTCCTCTCTAGGGTTATACACCACAGATGGAGCGTTTTTAGACAACAAGGTAAACTTCAAAGAATACTCCTCCACATTCATGTTACCTTGCTTAAGATTTATGAACTCCTCAATCTTACACTTCCTCTTCTCCCGGGGAAAGTACCTTCCTAAGAATGCTTCCTTAAACTCTTCCCACTCTATAGGACCCGCTTCAACCGGCCTATTGGCTTTCCATTGTGTGAACCACACTAGGGCCACTTCTTTCAATTGGTGTGAAGTCAACTCTGCCTTCTCCCTAGAAGAAACCCCCATAGCATTGACTATCTTATAGATTCCATCCAAGAATTCTTGGGGATCTTCTCCCACTCTAGAGCCAAGAAAGATAGGAGGATTCATCCTCACAAAGTCTCTCAACCTTGAGGCCACCACGGTACTCTCATTTGCATTCACCCTAGGCCCCATATCTCGATTAGCTTGAGCCGTCATGGCTTGAGCTAGAGTTAGAAAAAATACCCTAATCTCTTCATTAGTCATGGCCGAGGGAACCACCGGAACCTCATTCTCTAGATTGCCTATGGAGACTTGGTCACCTTGAATACCTTGGGGAAGAACTCCCCCATCCACATTCTCCTCTGCCGCTCTCCTATGATTAGCCTTTGTATTCATATCCTATAAACACAAGAGAAAGGATTAGAAAAAGAGACACTTATAGAACCACACTCTAAAGCATGACTTCAAGAATATGAAAGAAGGGTAACTTCTATCGTCCTATAGCCTCTCACTCATAGATGTGTCGCGACTCAAATCGATGAACAAGACTCTACTGGACGTGGCTTGTGAGACTTTGAAGCAAAAACCATTCCCAAAACCTTATGCTCTGATACCAAGTTTGTCACGACCTGAGAGCACCCCCAAGTCGCGACACGACGTATTCAACCTCGAAGAGGTCTTATACAAGCCCTTAGCATTCATTCATCACATAAGCAATAAAGATAGTGCGAAATTAAAACCTTTTAAAAGAAACTCATAAGACTTGAAAGTCGACATCATTTTCAAGAAGTCTTTATACACAAGAAGAATACTAGTCTCACCTGGCCAACTTAGACCCAAAACTCCAAGAAACATAGTAGGCGCACGGCCCTATACATATGAAAGAAACTACAAGTCTAATACGAATGTCTTAATAAAAAAAATGGAATATAGAATCCTTGTCCTTGACATATGAGGAAATACCAAAGTCGTGTGAGAAACTCTAGTCCCAAGCTTCACTATTGAAAGAACCTCACTTGCCAACACCTACACATGAAGTAAAAGATGGAAAAGAATGGAGTTAGCACAATTAAGTACTAAGTATAATGACTATACAAACACATGCAAAAAGGGACATTTATTTGAGGTATATGCTTTTCATGCTATTTTTGATAAAATTTCATAATACAAGTATAAGAGTCATATTAAAAGTCACCATCCAGATACAAGATAATACTCACATAAAATACATGCTCAGCTAATACCAAACTACAAGACATAACCATATTTATCAAGTAGACCATTTCATCATCTAAGATGACATTAAGGGGCCGCCCATACAACCTCTTCACACAGACCTAAATGTTCCTCAACACTGCTGAAGACAAGGACTTTTCCCGTTAAACATAAACCAATAAGTCAACATTCGTTATTAGAGACATTTAAGGAGACATTCTTGCATATAGGGGACTTCACATAGTAGTCATTAAAGACTTAGGAAACTCACTTTAGTACCTTCAAGGCCTACTCGTTCCATGTGTAGATAGCATCCCATACTACTACCTACATGTTATAGAACCTATCAAGTTACTAGAGTGCACATCCCACATGATGGGAATAGGAATTAACCAACATAGACCACACTAGCAAGGCATAGAATCCGGTATCATAAGACCCCACACCGTGGAAGGTGTTCTACTTGCCAAGGGTAGAACTAGTAAACAACCCATGTAGGCACATAGTTTAGGGGATATCCAAAGACGTTCATTGTACTATAACCTCATACTGGGAGAGAGCCACCATCTTAACCATATCCACTCGGTGCTTAGCCTTATTTCCCATTGAGTAATTTCATTAACATATGAGTACTAGAGAGGGCGCCATCATTGGGCCTACCGACCCATACCACTCTACCAAAAAGGGCACCACAAGGATCTACCGATCAAGGTTCATAAAGGGTAGCTCATTGAATTTCTTAGCGAGGGTTTTCTACCTTTCCGGTCCACCAACTCTAAGTCTATCATTCCACACAAGAAGGAGGTCATCACCCTTAGGTTTTCCCCTTCAAGGCTTTACATTCACATAGGGTCCTAGACTCATCATGAAAGGGCACCATGCTTAAGTGTAACCGATTCAAATAATAGCCTAGAGTACCTCATTAGTCATTTATAGAAGGGCACCAAATTTTCATCTACCAATCCTAGATGCTCATTCATTCATTCATTACTCAAGAAATGGATGCCTATGCCTACCAAGTCAAGGGATCACATTCAAGAAGATTTCATGTAGTAAGGAGAGACAACTAGGTCTAACACATAAAGATACAACACCACCATATAGAGACTCTTCATAGTCTATCGTCATCACATAAGAACATTAAGAGAGAAAGTACTTTCAATCACAATACAACAACACTTTATACTAGATCACCTTGAGATCACATGAACACCTTCACATTGTACATTCACATATACCTTAACATAATAATCCTTCAATTTACCATATTATTCATTTAAGGCCATAATCACAATACATACAATAAGTAAACAACTCCACCATAAGTGGATCAAACCATACAAAAGCAAATCTAAATACATCATGAATTAGGTTAACTTACCCTTTTCCAAAGCCATAACCACCATTTATAAATCCACCAACAATTCATCATATAATGATATAGGTAACAATAGAAATCAATAATACCATTCAATCTATGCACAATTCCATCAATATATAATCATAATTATCAAACCCACTTCATAAGACAAATTTAGGAATTTAGGGAGATCATGGGTCCACATAGTTTTTCACTTTAAAACATCAATTAAACCATAATATAATCCTAATAAATCGTTTGAAATCGTTTAATGCAAGAACCCATGAGTTTGAGGAATAATTGGGTTTTTTCATAACTTTTGAAAACCTTGAAAACCATTTTTGAGATTTGGCTCTAGGGCGAAAACTTGCCCTAGATAAAGAACCACCATACCTTAGTTGATGAATTCCCAAAGAAATTTGATGAAGAAAGATTTGAATCCAAACCCTAGTTCCCACTTCTTCTTCTTCCTTAAGTTGAGAGAGAAATATTGAGAGAGAAGAACTTTGGAGGTTTTGATTTGGGTATTTGAGAATAATGAGTTAAAGGAAGGTTTTAAGACTTCAAACTATTTAAATTAACGATATAAATCATTTAAAATCAATCTCACATGTTAAGAACTTAAAATGAAATTACATAAAAACCCTTCACTTGGGCAGCCCCGTCAGGGACCACGCCCACTTAGACGGGTCATGAAAGGCACCACGGCTTGTGTTGGTTCCCGTGGTCTCCTAGACAGTGTACATTCCTCACTTTCAAAGCCCTCCAAGGCCAAGGCAAGTTCACAAAAACTCCCACGATCCGTCGTCAACACCACGAGTCATGCTGATGCTCGTGAACTTGGAGGCAGTGGCAAGGCTAAGTGGCCTTGCAAGCTTTGCCACCAAGTGACCTCGATGGCTACTTTCACGAGCCGTGGTCGTGACCACTGGCTGTTGATATACCGGGAGTTTACAGTATTTCTAATACATTTCACTTACAAGTTGTGTGTGTCTAGGGCCTTTTTATATTGGTTTTTATGTATTTTATCATGTTTTGCAGGAAAGGTGTTCAGGCGCGGAAGTTTAGAGACAGCTGAAGGAAATGCAGAAAAAGGCATCCACGGAGGTCATCTACGGACCGTAAGTCCATTCACGGTCCGTAGGTGATGACCGTAGATCAGCAGGAATGTGTTGAAGACAAATCAGGGAAATCTGACCAAGTGTGGAACCACGGTGCCCATTGACGGTCCGTAGATTGATCTACGGACCGTACTGTTGATCCGTAGAGTGAGACTGCGAGGGTTCCAGTACCTGATTTTTGAAGATGCTAAGTATGGAGCTACGGAAGGGATTGACGGACCGTAGGTCGATCTACGGTCCGTGCTGCTGGTCCGTCGTTTGCTTCAGAGAAGCTGATTGTTGGATGCTGAAATATTTTCTAAGTCCCGAGTGACGGAAGGGACTTACGGACCGTAGATCAATCGACGGTCCGTAAGTCAGTCTCGTGGATCGAAGACGCGTACCTGAACAAAACTTTCCTTAATTTGTTTCCTTTTTTATTTAGGATTTGTTTTCTATAAATAGGACATGTAAACCTCGTTTTTGGGGGTTAGACACTATTATTCTATTTTTGCTTTGTAACTTTGGAGATTAATTTGCAACCCTAGCAATTATTGATTTCCCAAGTTCGTTTTGAAGATTTTGGCTTTGCAATTCAAGTTAATTTTCTGGGTTTATTATTCTCTTTACGTAAGTTCATGATTTCTCCATCTACAATTATGAATTGTGTTCTTGCTAATATGAGTAACTAAATCCACAACTAGGGTTGTGGGAACCATGATCGATTAACAAAGTATGAATAGTAAATAAGCAATTCTTGACTAGTATTTTGCATGCATTGATAATTCTTTCGTTTAGAAGTCTTTTTAACGGTGGCCAACGTTAGAACTCGCCTTGTTACTACTTGCCGGACCAAGGAGGTAATTAACAAGAAAAGAATTATCAACATAGATTTAGTGTGATACTATCTAATAGGCTAGTGTCGATTGGTGCGAAGTAATAACTAAGCCAAACATCGATTATGATGTCTAATATGAGGTAAAGGTAAGGGTTAGTAAATTATACACACGTAGCCGGACCAAGGTGCGGGGTGAAATTCTCTAGATGCCGGACCAAGGATTTAGAGATACCTAACTTATCACTTTGCATGTAATACACTAGAAAAGGATTGCTATTACTAGGATTACTGCGTTATGAGATTATGGGGAACACGTATACCCTAGTTATTTCTCTTATCTTGATAACAACCAAAGTTGAGTTTAATTATTGATTACAATATTACTTATTACTATTTGTTTTACACAAGATCAAACCCCCCTTTTTATTACCTGTTTCTGGAAATAATTTGACTAATCGAATATAGTTGTCGGTTAAAAGTAAAGTCTAAACCATTTTCCTCGTGGGATCGATCCCAACCTACAAGTTGGGTTCTTTACTTGATAACGATCGCTTATGCTTCTAAAAGGAGGTGTAATTTGAGCGTATCAAATTTTGGCGCCGCTGCAGGGGAAACTAGCTTTTAGATTTAGTTTTAACTACAATATTGAACGTTAGTCAAATATTTCCTAATTTTATTTTTTTCTTTGTTTTTGTCTCTCTCAGGTTCAGACTCTAGTGTATGCCAAATACACGGAGCCAAGGCGAACCACTTACTCCGTACGATCCAGAGTTGAACAGAACTTTGCGAAGAATGAACAATCAAGGACTTCCAGTTCATCCTATCGGAGGAAATCTAGATGAAGCAGTTGAGTTACAGCAGCCAAGAGTAGTTGGTGGGGAAAACCGGGGTCTAGCTGAAAATCAATTGGGAGATGTAATGAGAGTGCATGGTCCACCATGCCCACAACACCATGACAACTATCGGGGCAACGTCGACATAGCAGATTCCGATGGACCCATCGTCCTACCTCCTCTACCTCCAGGGCACACATTTGTGGTGACTAGTAGTTTGATGCAGATGCTTACAGCAAGAGGCTTATTTTCAGGATCGCCATCGGAGGATCCACATGCTCACTTAGCCAAGCTCAGGGTGGTTTGCAAAAGTTGTGTAGGCAGACCAGACTTGGATATGAACGTCATTGGGTTACGAGTGATCCCTCTGTCACTGACAGGCGATGCTGCAGTATGGTTCACTGAGCTTTCTTATAACTCAATTTTCACATGGGACCAACTAGCAGAGGTATTTAAAGCAAAGTACTATCCAGTATCTAAGAAGCTCAATCACAAAGATCGGGTCAACAACTTTGTGGAATTACCTGGAGAGTCTGTGAGTAGCTCGTGGGACAGATTCACTGCTTTCGTAAGAAGTGTCCCAAATCACCGTATTGATGATGAGTCACTGAAGGAATATTTCTATCGAGGACAGGATGATAACAATAAAGCAGTACTTGACACTATTGCTGGAGGTTCATATGGTGATTGTACATACGCACAGATTGCTGAAAAATTGGAGAGGATCTCTCGCAATAATAAAGCGTGGAGCACTAGAAGGTCAGATACTGGGAGAAACACATTTGCTGTTCATAATGCTACTGTTAACTCTGCAGATGATATTCGTGAGGAGATGGCTCAGATGAGGACAGAGTTGGGGTTGGTATTGAAGCATGTGAGTGGAGGAGCAGAAAAGGTAAATGCTGTAAATTACTTAACTAGAACTCCACCACCAGTTGAGGAGTGTTACTATGAAGAGGACACTTATGCGGTGAATGATCAGACGGGGGGTTTCCGACCAAACGCCCAAGGATCCAACACGGAAAATTGGCGCCAAGGTCAAGGGAACCAAGGTCGGAACTATGGAAATTACAACCGAGAGGGTCACTATGTCCGAGATGGGAACTTCAATCGCGACAACAACTACAACAGGAACAACTATGGCAACAGAAACGATCGGGTTGGACCCTATGTTCCCCCTCAAAATCGGGAATCTGGTGCTAGGGAAGTTGGAGGTAATATGACGCGTATTGAAGATATGCTGCAGAAGATGATGAGAAGGTTTGATGCCACTGATGAGAATGTGAAGGAGATGAGAAACGACTTATCTGGTATTGGTCAAAAGGTTGATGCCCATGCAGTGTCAATAAAGCATCTAGAGCAGCAGATGACGCAGTTGTCTACTACAGTGAACCCGCGTCAACCTGGCACTCTTCCTAGCAACACCATCCAGAATCCAAAGAATGATGGGCATTGTATGGCAATTACCACTCGAGGAGGCAAGCAAACCATAGATCCACCTATGCCGTCTGTGGTAGAAGTTGAGAATAGAAAAGAAGATGATGTGGTGAAAGTTAGAGAGGAGTCAGAGGTTGTGACAGAACAAGAAGTGGAGGTACCTCAGAAAGTGGTTCCCATACCTAGACCTCCACCACCTTTTCCTCAAAGGTTAGTGAAGAAGACTGAAGATGGGAAATATCGCAGGTTTATCACTATGTTGAAGCAGCTTTCTATCAATGTCCCTTTGATAGAAGCCTTGGAGCAAATGCCTGGATATGCAAAATTCATGAAAGATATGGTGACAAAGAAAAGGTCTGTGAGTTTTGAAGATGATGATAGATTGCAGCATTGTAGTGCTATTGCTACAAGATCTCTGGTGCAGAAGAAGGAAGACCCTGGTGCTTTCACGATCCCATGTACTATAGGGTTATTACACTTTGCTAAGGCATTGTGTGATCTTGGTGCTAGCATCAACCTCATGCCTTTATCTATTTACAAGAAGTTGGGTCTAGGGGATCCAAAGCCCACTGCAATGCGGTTACTGATGGCTGATCGGACTGTGAAGAGGCCCATAGGTGTGCTCCATGATGTGCTAGTGAAAGTAGAGTCTTTCATCTTTCCGGCGGATTTTGTGATCCTTGACTGTGAGGTTGATTTTGAGGTTCCCATCATCCTTGGGAGACCATTTCTTGCCACAGGGCGTGCGTTAGTTGATATGGAAAAGGGACAGATGAAGTTTAGACTGAACAATGAAGAAGCAACTTTCAATATCTGTAGATCCATGAAGCAGAATGGTGAGCTACAAACAGTATCTGCTATAACTTACAGAGTGGAGAGTGGGTCAGAAGTGCAAATTGAAGAGCGATTAGGTGTTGAGGCACTAGCAGCAGTCATGATGAATTTTGGTAGTGATGGTATTGAAGAATATGATGAGTTGGTAGCCGCACTTGATAAGTGTGAATACCGGTCCAAACCAAAGAAGTATGAGCTAGACATGAAGAATCGCGAGTCCCCACCCACAAGACCATCTATTGTGGAGGCACCGAAATTGGAGCTTAAAGCTCTACCACCACACTTGAGGTATGTATATTTAGGCGAAGAGAATACTTTGCCGGTCATCATTGCAGCAGATTTGAATGCAAGGCAAGTAGAGTGTTTGGTGACTGTATTAAAGAAGTTCAAGCGAGCGATTGGGTGGACTATTGCAGATATTATTGGGATTCCCCCCGGTATCTGTTCTCACAAAATCCAACTCATACCAGATCATAAGCCCAGTGTTGAGCACCAGAGAAGATTAAATCCACCTATGCAAGAGGTAGTCAAAACGGAGATCATCAAATGGCTGGATGCGGGAGTTATTTATCCCATCTCAGATAGTAATTGGGTGTGTCCTGTGCAATGTGTACCTAAAAAAGGTGGTATGACTGTGGTTCCAAATGAAAGAAATGAGCTTGTTCCAATGAGGCCTGTCACTGGATGGAGGGTTTGCATGGATTACCGGTAGTTGAATACGTGGACCGAGAAAGACCACTTCCCTATGCCATTCATGGATCAGATGTTAGATAGACTTGCAGGCAAGGGTTGGTATTGTTTTCTTGATGGGTATTCGGGCTACAATCAAATTTCTATAGCTCCAGAAGACCATGAGAAGACCACCTTAACTTGCCCATATGGGACTTTTGCGTTCAAACGAATGCCCTTCGGATTGTGCAATGCTCCAGCGACCTTCCAGAGATGTATGATGTCGATATTTTCTGATATGGTGGAGGACACTATTGAGGTGTTCATGGATGATTTTTCAGTGGTAGGTGATTCGTTTGATCACTGTCTAAAACATCTGGCCGAGGTGCTCAAAAGATGTGAAGACTGCAACTTTGGTGCTGAATTGGGAGAAATGTCATTTCATGGTAAAAGAAGGCATAGTGTTGGGTCATCGAATTTCAGAGAAAGATATTGAGGTTGATAGAGCTAAAGTCGAGGTAATAAAAAAGCCTCCATCACCTATCTCTGTAAAAGGTGTTAGAAGTTTTCTTGGGCATGCAGGTTTTTATAGGAGATTCATCAAAGATTTCTCAAAAATTGCACATCCCTTGTGCAAAATGCTCGAGAAAGAGAATAAGTTCTGCTTTGATGACGCTTGTCTTAGAGCATTTGGAGAGTTGAAGGAAAAGTTGGTTACAGCACCTATCATTATTTCACCAGATTGGGAACAACCGTTTGAGGTAATGTGTGATGCGAGTGGAGTGGCGCTTGGTGTAGTATTGGGTCAAAGGCGTGAGAAAATTCTTCACCCTATTTACTATGCTAGCAAAGCTCTGAATGTGGCCCAGAAGAATTATACAGTGACCGAACAAGAACTTCTTGCGGTGGTTTTTGCATTCGAAAAATTTCGTTCCTACTTGCTTGGTACTAAGGTCATCGTGCACACTGACCATTCTGCATTGAGGTATTTGATGGCGAAAAAGGATGCAAAACCACGATTGATCAGATGGGTATTGTTGCTGCAAGAGTTTGATTTTGTGGTAAAAGATAGAAAGGGAACCGAAAATCAAGTTGCCGACCACTTGTCCAGATTAGAGGAAGAGGCCATGCTAAAGCTTGGAGATAGGGCTGAAATTAATGATGCGTTTCCAGATGAACAGGTATTGGCTGCTTCTAACGATTTGATTCCTTGGTTCGCAGACTTTGCTAATTATTTGGCAAGTGACATTGTGCCACCCGATTTGTCTTTTCACCAAAGAAAGAAATTTATGCATGATGTGAAGAAATTCTTTTGGGACGAACCTTATTTGTATCGTAGTTGTGCTGATGGGATTATTCGTCGCTGTGTGCCTGAGGTTGAAATGCTGAGTGTACTTGAAGCATGTCATTCATCACCCGTTGGTGGGCATCATAGTGGTATTCGGACTGCACATAAGATTTTGCAGTGTGGGTACTACTGGCCTACTATCCACCAAGACGCTCATGATTTCGCCAAGTCTTGTGATCGGTGCCAAAGAGATGGAGGAATTTCAAAGAGACAAGAGCTCCCTATGAATCCCATATTGGTGTTCGAATTGTTTGATGTATGGGGCATTGATTTCATGGGCCCATTTGTGAGTTCATATGGGATGAAATATATTCTGGTCACGGTTGATTATGTATCGAAGTGGGTGGAAGAAGTAGCACTCCCCAACAACGAAGGTAAAAGTGTCACTGCATTCCTGAAAAAGAATATCTTCTCCAGATTTGGTACACCAAGGGCTGTTATTAGCGATGGAGGATCTCACTTTTGAAACAAGTTGTTCAAAACACTACTTGAGAAATATGGTGTCCGTCACAATGTAGCCACTCCTTATCATCCATAGACTAGCGGTCAAGTTGAGGTGTCCAACAGAGAAATAAAACACATATTGGCGAAGACTGTGAACGCCAATCGAACTGATTGGTCAAGGAAGCTTGATGATGCTCTATGGGCATATCGCACTGCATACAAGACCCCCATAGGTATGTTGCCTTACCAACTTGTATATGGGAAGTCTTGTCATTTACCAGTCGAGTTAGAGCACAAAGCTATGTGGGGCAATGAAGAAGTTAAATTTAGATTGGGTCACTGCATCTAATCAAAGGATGAACGACTTGAACGTGCTTGATGAGTTCCGCCTAAAGGCTTATGAAAGTTCAGCCTTATACAATGAGAAGATGAAGAGGTATCATGATCAAAGAATTGAAAAGTGAGAATTTGTGGTTGGCGATCGTGTGCTGCTATTCAACTCTAGGTTGCGCTTGTTTCCAGGCAAACTCAAGTCCAAGTGGACTGGGCCATTTTTGCTCACAAAAGTGCTCTCGCATGGAGCGGTTGAGCTTGAAAATAAGGATGGAACAAGGTTTTTGGTGAACGGGCAAAGGATAAAGATCTATCTCGGAAATGCTGAAACTGTGCAAGAAGTGATTGAGGTCTGCAATCTTGATGAAGTTTGAATAATCAAGATACCTGCGTCGTGCCGCGACGTTAAATCAAGCGCTGCTTGGGAGGCAACCCAAGATGTAAAATCTAGCCAACAATAGGGTTCTGTTTTACATTATGTAGTTTAGCTTTCTTTGATTACTTGCGTTTTTGTATCAATGTAGGTAGGGGTTTCAGTATTTTAGTTCTTAGTGTTGGCTAGAAATAATATAGGGTCCCTGTCTAAAAAGTGTCCAGAAAATGTAAAAAAAAAAAATATAGCCTATTGGTTGTTTCATGTGCAGGTACACCATGCAAGAAATCTGCAGAAAATGGTCTGGTGCAGAGGTCTACGGACCTCATCGACGGTCCGTCGATCTATCCACGGACCGTCAATGGTATCCGTAGATCCCAGGTAAGTCCCTAACATTGTCTTAGTGTAATTGTGATCTACGGTCATGATCTACGGACCGTAGATAGACTCACGGACCGTAGACGGGGTCTCGTGAGTCCACACCTTACAGTTAACTGACCCGACCCGGACCACCATTACTTAAAACCACCATTGTTTCAAATCATTTCCCTTCCCTCCATTACTCCCACAACCGTTTCTCCCACTCGTTAAACTCCCCAAATCACTCCATAATCACCACATAATATCCTCCCTTCCATATATTCCCAACACCCTTTCCATACCATAATCAACCCACTCCATAATCTGATAAAAAGGGTCCGGTGTTTGGTCAGTGACGAAAAGGTGACTCCTTGGTCTTGCTAAATCATAGTACCATCACGCAATCACCCCACTCCTTGTTGCTTGTAAGGTAATAGACTTTCTCTTCACTTTGAATTTCAATTCATAGATTGAATATAGAGGGTCGGGAGTGGGTCTTGACCTTGGGTAATTGTTAGATGAAATTGCATGATAAACTTGAATAGTACAATGCC